>NW_028253657.1:0-43594 GCF_964263255.1 Lissotriton vulgaris
CTCTTTTGTCGAAAATCAGCCGTTTTTGCTCGAACATTAAATGCCTCCAAATGGTATTTAATTAACTTCCCGAGCCCCTGGAAGCATGAAAATCACTTTAAACATGCTAATTTTAGCTCTAACACTGATGATCCACCTACAAATGTGAACTGACGTTCAAAAATAAAACATTTGAAAACGGACCATTTTCCACATTTCTGAAGCATGACGTAATGGGGGGGTGTTTATCTCTTTTGTCGAAAATCAGCCGTTTTTGCTCGAACATTAAATGCCTCCAAATGGTATTTAATTAACTTCCCGGGGTGAAGAAACCCTTTTTGAGAACTCAGAGTGAGTAAATTGGCCATTTTCATGCACTTTTAACCATTCCATAAATCTTGTGTTTTGGGCCCCTGGAAGCATGAAAATCACTTTAAACATGCTAATTTTAGCTCTAACACTGATGATCCACCTACAAATGTGAACTGACGTTCAAAATAAAACATTTGAAAACGGACCATTTTCCACATTTCTGAAGCATGACGTAATGGGGGGGTGTTATCTCTTTTGTCGAAAATCAGCCGTTTTTGCTCGAACATTAAATGCCTCCAAATGGTATTTAATTAACTTCCCGGGGTGAAGAAACCCTTTTTGAGAACTCAGAGTGAGTAAATTGGCCATTTTCATGCACTTTTAACCATTCCATAAATCTTGTGTTTTGGGCCCCTGGAAGCATGAAAATCACTTTAAACATGCTAATTTTAGCTCTAACACTGATGATCCACCTACAAATGTGAACTGACGTTCAAAAATAAAACATTTAAAAACGGACCATTTTCCACATTTCTGAAGCATGACGTAATGGGGGGGTGTTATCTCTTTTGTCGAAAATCAGCCGTTTTTGCTCGAACATTAAATGCCTCCAAATGGTATTTAATTAACTTCCCGGGGTGAAGAAACCCTTTTTGAGAACTCAGAGTGAGTAAATTGGCCATTTTCATGCACTTTTAACCATTCCATAAATCTTGTGTTTTGGGCCCCTGGAAGCATGAAAATCACTTTAAACATGCTAATTTTAGCTCTAACACTGATGATCCACCTACAAATGTGAACTGACGTTCAAAAATAAAACATTTGAAAACGGACCATTTTCCACATTTCTGAAGCATGACGTAATGGGGGGGTGTTATCTCTTTTGTCGAAAATCAGCCGTTTTTGCTCGAACATTAAATGCCTCCAAATGGTATTTAATTAACTTCCCGAGCCCCTGGAAGCATGAAAATCACTTTAAACATGCTAATTTTAGCTCTAACACTGATGATCCACCTACAAATGTGAACTGACGTTCAAAAATAAAACATTTGAAAACGGACCATTTTCCACATTTCTGAAGCATGACGTAATGGGGGGTGTTATCTCTTTTGTCGAAAATCAGCCGTTTTTGCTCGAACATTAAATGCCTCCAAATGGTATTTAATTAACTTCCCGGGGTGAAGAAACCCTTTTTGAGAACTCAGAGTGAGTAAATTGGCCATTTTCATGCACTTTTAACTATTCCATAAATCTTGTGTTTTGGGCCCCTGGAAGCATGAAAATCACTTTAAACATGCTAATTTTAGCTCTAACACTGATGATCCACCTACAAATGTGAACTGACGTTCAAAAATAAAACATTTGAAACGGACCATTTTCCACATTTCTGAAGCATGACGTAATGGGGGGGTGTTATCTCTTTTGTCGAAAATCAGCCGTTTTTGCTCGAACATTAAATGCCTCCAAATGGTATTTAATTAACTTCCCGAGCCCCTGGAAGCATGAAAATCACTTTAAACATGCTAATTTTAGCTCTAACACTGATGATCCACCTACAAATGTGAACTGACGTTCAAAAATAAAACATTTGAAAACGGACCATTTTCCACATTTCTGAAGCATGACGTAATGGGGGGGTGTTATCTCTTTTGTCGAAAATCAGCCGTTTTTGCTCGAACATTAAATGCCTCCAAATGGTATTTAATTAACTTCCCCGGGGTGAAGAAACCCTTTTTGAGAACTCAGAGTGAGTAAATTGGCCATTTTCATGCACTTTTAACCATTCCATAAATCTTGTGTTTTGGGCCCCTGGAAGCATGAAAATCACTTTAAACATGCTAATTTTAGCTCTAACACTGATGATCCACCTACAAATGTGAACTGACGTTCAAAAATAAAAACATTTGAAAACGGACCATTTTCCACATTTCTGAAGCATGACGTAATGGGGGGGTGTTATCTCTTTTGTCGAAAATCAGCCGTTTTTGCTCGAACATTAAATGCCTCCAAATGGTATTTAATTAACTTCCCGAGCCCCTGGAAGCATGAAAATCACTTTAAACATGCTAATTTTAGCTCTAACACTGATGATCCACCTACAAATGTGAACTGACGTTCAAAAATAAAACATTTGAAAACGGACCATTTTCCACATTTCTGAAGCATGACGTAATGGGGGGGTGTTATCTCTTTTGTCGAAAATCAGCCGTTTTTGCTCGAACATTAAATGCCTCCAAATGGTATTTAATTAACTTCCCGGGGTGAAGAAACCCTTTTTGAGAACTCAGAGTGAGTAAATTGGCCATTTTCATGCACTTTTAACCATTCCATAAATCTTGTGTTTTGGGCCCCTGGAAGCATGAAAATCACTTTAAACATGCTAATTTTAGCTCTAACACTGATGATCCACCTACAAATGTGAACTGACGTTCAAAAATAAAACATTTGAAAACGGACCATTTTCCACATTTCTGAAGCATGACGTAATGGGGGGGTGTTATCTCTTTTGTCGAAAATCAGCCGTTTTTGCTCGAACATTAAATGCCTCCAAATGGTATTTAATTAACTTCCCGGGGTGAAGAAACCCTTTTTGAGAACTCAGAGTGAGTAAATTGGCCATTTTCATGCACTTTTAACCATTCCATAAATCTTGTGTTTTGGGCCCCTGGAAGCATGAAAATCACTTTAAACATGCTAATTTTAGCTCTAACACTGATGATCCACCTACAAATGTGAACTGACGTTCAAAAATAAAACATTTGAAAACGGACCATTTTCCACATTTCTGAAGCATGACGTAATGGGGGGGTGTTATCTCTTTTGTCGAAAATCAGCCGTTTTTGCTCGAACATTAAATGCCTCCAAATGGTATTTAATTAACTTCCCGAGCCCCTGGAAGCATGAAAATCACTTTAAACATGCTAATTTTAGCTCTAACACTGATGATCCACCTACAAATGTGAACTGACGTTCAAAAATAAAACATTTGAAAACGGACCATTTTCCACATTTCTGAAGCATGACGTAATGGGGGGGTGTTATCTCTTTTGTCGAAAATCAGCCGTTTTTGCTCGAACATTAAATGCCTCCAAATGGTATTTAATTAACTTCCCGGGGTGAAGAAACCCTTTTTGAGAACTCAGAGTGAGTAAATTGGCCATTTTCATGCACTTTTAACCATTCCATAAATCTTGTGTTTTGGGCCCCTGGAAGCATGAAAATCACTTTAAACATGCTAATTTTAGCTCTAACACTGATGATCCACCTACAAATGTGAACTGACGTTCAAAAATAAAACATTTGAAAACGGACCATTTTCCACATTTCTGAAGCATGACGTAATGGGGGGGTGTTATCTCTTTTGTCGAAAATCAGCCGTTTTTGCTCGAACATTAAATGCCTCCAAATGGTATTTAATTAACTTCCCGAGCCCCTGGAAGCATGAAAATCACTTTAAACATGCTAATTTTAGCTCTAACACTGATGATCCACCTACAAATGTGAACTGACGTTCAAAAATAAAACATTTAAAAACGGACCATTTTCCACATTTCTGAAGCATGACGTAATGGGGGGGTGTTATCTCTTTTGTCGAAAATCAGCCGTTTTTGCTCGAACATTAAATGCCTCCAAATGGTATTTAATTAACTTCCCGGGGTGAAGAAACCCTTTTTGAGAACTCAGAGTGAGTAAATTGGCCATTTTCATGCACTTTTAACCATTCCATAAATCTTGTGTTTTGGGCCCCTGGAAGCATGAAAATCACTTTAAACATGCTAATTTTAGCTCTAACACTGATGATCCACCTACAAATGTGAACTGACGTTCAAAAATAAAACATTTGAAAACGGACAATTTTCCACATTTCTGAAGCATGACGTAATGGGGGGGTGTTATCTCTTTTGTCGAAAATCAGCCGTTTTTGCTCGAACATTAAATGCCTCCAAATGGTATTTAATTAACTTCCCGGGGTGAAGAAACCCTTTTTGAGAACTCAGAGTGAGTAAATTGGCCATTTTCATGCACTTTTAACCATTCCATAAATCTTGTGTTTTGGGCCCCTGGAAGCATGAAAATCACTTTAAACATGCTAATTTTAGCTCTAACACTGATGATCCACCTACAAATGTTAACTGACGTTCAAAAATAAAACATTTGAAAACGGACCATTTTCCACATTTCTGAAGCATGACGTAATGGGGGGGTGTTATCTCTTTTGTCGAAAATCAGCCGTTTTTGCTCGAACATTAAATGCCTCCAAATGGTATTTAATTAACTTCCTGAGCCCCTGGAAGCATGAAAATCACTTTAAACATGCTAATTTTAGCTCTAACACTGATGATCCACCTACAAATGTGAACTGACGTTCAAAAATAAAACATTTGAAAACGGACCATTTTCCACATTTCTGAAGCATGACGTAATGGGGGGGTGTTATCTCTTTTGTCGAAAATCAGCCGTTTTTGCTCGAACATTAAATGCCTCCAAATGGTATTTAATTAACTTCCCGAGCCCCTGGAAGCATGAAAATCACTTTAAACATGCTAATTTTAGCTCTAACACTGATGATCCACCTACAAATGTGAACTGACGTTCAAAAATAAAACATTTGAAAACGGACCATTTTCCACATTTCTGAAGCATGACGTAATGGGGGGGTGTTATCTCTTTTGTCGAAAATCAGCCGTTTTTGCTCGAACATTAAATGCCTCCAAATGGTATTTAATTAACTTCCCGGGGTGAAGAAACCCTTTTTGAGAACTCAGAGTGAGTAAATTGGCCATTTTCATGCACTTTTAACCATTCCATAAATCTTGTGTTTTGGGCCCCTGGAAGCATGAAAATCACTTTAAACATGCTAATTTTAGCTCTAACACTGATGATCCACCTACAAATGTGAACTGACGTTCAAAAATAAAACATTTGAAAACGGACCATTTTCCACATTTCTGAAGCATGACGTAATGGGGGGGTGTTATCTCTTTTGTCGAAAATCAGCCGTTTTTGCTCGAACATTAAATGCCTCCAAATGGTATTTAATTAACTTCCCGAGCCCCTGGAAGCATGAAAATCACTTTAAACATGCTAATTTTAGCTCTAACACTGATGATCCACCTACAAATGTGAACTGACGTTCAAAAATAAAACATTTGAAAACGGACCATTTTCCACATTTCTGAAGCATGACGTAATGGGGGGGTGTTATCTCTTTTGTCGAAAATCAGCCGTTTTTGCTCGAACATTAAATGCCTCCAAATGGTATTTAATTAACTTCCCGAGCCCCTGGAAGCATGAAAATCACTTTAAACATGCTAATTTTAGCTCTAACACTGATGATCCACCTACAAATGTGAACTGACGTTCAAAAATAAAACATTTGAAAACGGACCATTTTCCACATTTCTGAAGCATGACGTAATGGGGGGGTGTTATCTCTTTTGTCGAAAATCAGCCGTTTTTGCTCGAACATTAAATGCCTCCAAATGGTATTTAATTAACTTCCCGGGGTGAAGAAACCCTTTTTGAGAACTCAGAGTGAGTAAATTGGCCATTTTCATGCACTTTTAACCATTCCATAAATCTTGTGTTTTGGGCCCCTGGAAGCATGAAAATCACTTTAAACATGCTAATTTTAGCTCTAACACTGATGATCCACCTACAAATGTGAACTGACGTTCAAAAATAAAACATTTGAAAACGGACCATTTTCCACATTTCTGAAGCATGACGTAATGGGGGGGTGTTATCTCTTTTGTCGAAAATCAGCCGTTTTTGCTCGAACATTAAATGCCTCCAAATGGTATTTAATTAACTTCCCGGGGTGAAGAAACCCTTTTTGAGAACTCAGAGTGAGTAAATTGGCCATTTTCATGCACTTTTAACCATTCCATAAATCTTGTGTTTTGGGCCCCTGGAAGCATGAAAATCACTTTAAACATGCTAATTTTAGCTCTAACACTGATGATCCACCTACAAATGTGAACTGACGTTCAAAAATAAAACATTTAAAAACGGACCATTTTCCACATTTCTGAAGCATGACGTAATGGGGGGGTGTTATCTCTTTTGTCGAAAATCAGCCGTTTTTGCTCGAACATTAAATGCCTCCAAATGGTATTTAATTAACTTCCCGGGGTGAAGAAACCCTTTTTGAGAACTCAGAGTGAGTAAATTGGCCATTTTCATGCACTTTTAACCATTCCATAAATCTTGTGTTTTGGGCCCCTGGAAGCATGAAAATCACTTTAAACATGCTAATTTTAGCTCTAACACTGATGATCCACCTACAAATGTGAACTGACGTTCAAAAATAAAACATTTGAAAACGGACCATTTTCCACATTTCTGAAGCATGACGTAATGGGGGGGTGTTATCTCTTTTGTCGAAAATCAGCCGTTTTTGCTCGAACATTAAATGCCTCCAAATGGTATTTAATTAACTTCCCGAGCCCCTGGAAGCATGAAAATCACTTTAAACATGCTAATTTTAGCTCTAACACTGATGATCCACCTACAAATGTGAACTGACGTTCAAAAATAAAACATTTGAAAACGGACCATTTTCCACATTTCTGAAGCATAACGTAATGGGGGGGTGTTATCTCTTTTGTCGAAAATCAGCCGTTTTTGCTCGAACATTAAATGCCTCCAAATGGTATTTAATTAACTTCCCGGGGTGAAGAAACCCTTTTTGAGAACTCAGAGTGAGTAAATTGGCCATTTTCATGCACTTTTAAAAATTCCATAAATCTTGTGTTTTGGGCCCCTGGAAGCATGAAAATCACTTTAAACATGCTAATTTTAGCTCTAACACTGATGATCCACCTACAAATGTGAACTGACGTTCAAAAATAAAACATTTGAAAACGGACCATTTTCCACATTTCTGAAGCATGACGTAATGGGGGGGTGTTATCTCTTTTGTCGAAAATCAGCCGTTTTTGCTCGAACATTAAATGCCTCCAAATGGTATTTAATTAACTTCCCGAGCCCCTGGAAGCATGAAAATCACTTTAAACATGCTAATTTTAGCTCTAACACTGATGATCCACCTACAAATGTGAACTGACGTTCAAAAATAAAACATTTGAAAACGGACCGTTTTCCACATTTCTGAAGCATGACGTAATGGGGGGGTGTTATCTCTTTTGTCGAAAATCAGCCGTTTTTGCTCGAACATTAAATGCCTCCAAATGGTATTTAATTAACTTCCCGAGCCCCTGGAAGCATGAAAATCACTTTAAACATGCTAATTTTAGCTCTAACACTGATGATCCACCTACAAATGTGAACTGACGTTCAAAAATAAAACATTTGAAAACGGACCATTTTCCACATTTCTGAAGCATGACGTAATGGGGGGGTGTTATCTCTTTTGTCGAAAATCAGCCGTTTTTGCTCGAACATTAAATGCCTCCAAATGGTATTTAATTAACTTCCCGGGGTGAAGAAACCCTTTTTGAGAACTCAGAGTGAGTAAATTGGCCATTTTCATGCACTTTTAACCATTCCATAAATCTTGTGTTTTGGGCCCCTGGAAGCATGAAAATCACTTTAAACATGCTAATTTTAGCTCTAACACTGATGATCCACCTACAAATGTGAACTGACGTTCAAAAATAAAACATTTGAAAACGGACCATTTTCCACATTTCTGAAGCATGACGTAATGGGGGGGTGTTATCTCTTTTGTCGAAAATCAGCCGTTTTTGCTCGAACATTAAATGCCTCCAAATGGTATTTAATTAACTTCCCGGGGTGAAGAAACCCTTTTTGAGAACTCAGAGTGAGTAAATTGGCCATTTTCATGCACTTTTAACCATTCCATAAATCTTGTGTTTTGGGCCCCTGGAAGCATGAAAATCACTTTAAACATGCTAATTTTAGCTCTAACACTGATGATCCACCTACAAATGTGAACTGACGTTCAAAAATAAAACATTTGAAAACGGACCATTTTCCACATTTCTGAAGCATGACGTAATGGGGGGGTGTTATCTCTTTTGTCGAAAATCAGCCGTTTTTGCTCGAACATTAAATGCCTCCAAATGGTATTTAATTAACTTCCCGAGCCCCTGGAAGCATGAAAATCACTTTAAACATGCTAATTTTAGCTCTAACACTGATGATCCACCTACAAATGTGAACTGACGTTCAAAAATAAAACATTTGAAAACGGACCATTTTCCACATTTCTGAAGCATGACGTAATGGGGGGGTGTTATCTCTTTTGTCGAAAATCAGCCGTTTTTGCTCGAACATTAAATGCCTCCAAATGGTATTTAATTAACTTCCCGGGGTGAAGAAACCCTTTTTGAGAACTCAGAGTGAGTAAATTGGCCATTTTCATGCACTTTTAACCATTCCATAAATCTTGTGTTTTGGGCCCCTGGAAGCATGAAAATCACTTTAAACATGCTAATTTTAGCTCTAACACTGATGATCCACCTACAAATGTGAACTGACGTTCAAAAATAAAACATTTGAAAACGGACCATTTTCCACATTTCTGAAGCATGACGTAATGGGGGGGTGTTATCTCTTTTGTCGAAAATCAGCCGTTTTTGCTCGAACATTAAATGCCTCCAAATGGTATTTAATTAACTTCCCGGGGTGAAGAAACCCTTTTTGAGAACTCAGAGTGAGTAAATTGGCCATTTTCATGCACTTTTAACCATTCCATAAATCTTGTGTTTTGGGCCCCTGGAAGCATGAAAATCACTTTAAACATGCTAATTTTAGCTCTAACACTGATGATCCACCTACAAATGTGAACTGACGTTCAAAAATAAAACATTTAAAAACGGACCATTTTCCACATTTCTGAAGCATGACGTAATGGGGGGGTGTTATCTCTTTTGTCGAAAATCAGCCGTTTTTGCTCGAACATTAAATGCCTCCAAATGGTATTTAATTAACTTCCCGGGGTGAAGAAACCCTTTTTGAGAACTCAGAGTGAGTAAATTGGCCATTTTCATGCACTTTTAACCATTCCATAAATCTTGTGTTTTGGGCCCCTGGAAGCATGAAAATCACTTTAAACATGCTAATTTTAGCTCTAACACTGATGATCCACCTACAAATGTGAACTGACGTTCAAAAATAAAACATTTGAAAACGGACCATTTTCCACATTTCTGAAGCATGACGTAATGGGGGGGTGTTATCTCTTTTGTCGAAAATCAGCCGTTTTTGCTCGAACATTAAATGCCTCCAAATGGTATTTAATTAACTTCCCGAGCCCCTGGAAGCATGAAAATCACTTTAAACATGCTAATTTTAGCTCTAACACTGATGATCCACCTACAAATGTGAACTGACGTTCAAAAATAAAACATTTGAAAACGGACCATTTTCCACATTTCTGAAGCATGACGTAATGGGGGGGTGTTATCTCTTTTGTCGAAAATCAGCCGTTTTTGCTCGAACATTAAATGCCTCCAAATGGTATTTAATTAACTTCCCGGGGTGAAGAAACCCTTTTTGAGAACTCAGAGTGAGTAAATTGGCCATTTTCATGCACTTTTAACTATTCCATAAATCTTGTGTTTTGGGCCCCTGGAAGCATGAAAATCACTTTAAACATGCTAATTTTAGCTCTAACACTGATGATCCACCTACAAATGTGAACTGACGTTCAAAAATAAAACATTTGAAAACGGACCATTTTCCACATTTCTGAAGCATGACGTAATGGGGGGGTGTTATCTCTTTTGTCGAAAATCAGCCGTTTTTGCTCGAACATTAAATGCCTCCAAATGGTATTTAATTAACTTCCCGAGCCCCTGGAAGCATGAAAATCACTTTAAACATGCTAATTTTAGCTCTAACACTGATGATCCACCTACAAATGTGAACTGACGTTCAAAAATAAAACATTTGAAAACGGACCATTTTCCACATTTCTGAAGCATGACGTAATGGGGGGGTGTTATCTCTTTTGTCGAAAATCAGCATTTTTTGCTCGAACATTAAATGCCTCCAAATGGTATTTAATTAACTTCCCGGGGTGAAGAAACCCTTTTTGAGAACTCAGAGTGAGTAAATTGGCCATTTTCATGCACTTTTAACCATTCCATAAATCTTGTGTTTTGGGCCCCTGGAAGCATGAAAATCACTTTAAACATGCTAATTTTAGCTCTAACACTGATGATCCACCTACAAATGTGAACTGACGTTCAAAAATAAAACATTTGAAAACGGACCATTTTCCACATTTCTGAAGCATGACGTAATGGGGGGGTGTTATCTCTTTTGTCGAAAATCAGCCGTTTTTGCTCGAACATTAAATGCCTCCAAATGGTATTTAATTAACTTCCCGAGCCCCTGGAAGCATGAAAATCACTTTAAACATGCTAATTTTAGCTCTAACACTGATGATCCACCTACAAATGTGAACTGACGTTCAAAAATAAAACATTTGAAAACGGACCATTTTCCACATTTCTGAAGCATGACGTAATGGGGGGGTGTTATCTCTTTTGTCGAAAATCAGCCGTTTTTGCTCGAACATTAAATGCCTCCAAATGGTATTTAATTAACTTCCCGGGGTGAAGAAACCCTTTTTGAGAACTCAGAGTGAGTAAATTGGCCATTTTCATGCACTTTTAACCATTCCATAAATCTTGTGTTTTGGGCCCCTGGAAGCATGAAAATCACTTTAAACATGCTAATTTTAGCTCTAACACTGATGATCCACCTACAAATGTGAACTGACGTTCAAAAATAAAACATTTGAAAACGGACCATTTTCCACATTTCTGAAGCATGACGTAATGGGGGGGTGTTATCTCTTTTGTCGAAAATCAGCCGTTTTTGCTCGAACATTAAATGCCTCCAAATGGTATTTAATTAACTTCCCGGGGTGAAGAAACCCTTTTTGAGAACTCAGAGTGAGTAAATTGGCCATTTTCATGCACTTTTAACCATTCCATAAATCTTGTGTTTTGGGCCCCTGGAAGCATGAAAATCACTTTAAACATGCTAATTTTAGCTCTAACACTGATGATCCACCTACAAATGTGAACTGACGTTCAAAAATAAAACATTTGAAAACGGACCATTTTCCACATTTCTGAAGCATGACGTAATGGGGGGGTGTTATCTCTTTTGTCGAAAATCAGCCGTTTTTGCTCGAACATTAAATGCCTCCAAATGGTATTTAATTAACTTCCCGAGCCCCTGGAAGCATGAAAATCACTTTAAACATGCTAATTTTAGCTCTAACACTGATGATCCACCTACAAATGTGAACTGACGTTCAAAAATAAAACATTTGAAAACGGACCATTTTCCACATTTCTGAAGCATGACGTAATGGGGGGGTGTTATCTCTTTTGTCGAAAATCAGCCGTTTTTGCTCGAACATTAAATGCCTCCAAATGGTATTTAATTAACTTCCCGGGGTGAAGAAACCCTTTTTGAGAACTCAGAGTGAGTAAATTGGCCATTTTCATGCACTTTTAACCATTCCATAAATCTTGTGTTTTGGGCCCCTGGAAGCATGAAAATCACTTTAAACATGCTAATTTTAGCTCTAACACTGATGATCCACCTACAAATGTGAACTGACGTTCAAAAATAAAACATTTGAAAACGGACCATTTTCCACATTTCTGAAGCATGACGTAATGGGGGGGTGTTATCTCTTTTGTCGAAAATCAGCCGTTTTTGCTCGAACATTAAATGCCTCCAAATGGTATTTAATTAACTTCCCGAGCCCCTGGAAGCATGAAAATCACTTTAAACATGCTAATTTTAGCTCTAACACTGATGATCCACCTACAAATGTGAACTGACGTTCAAAAATAAAACATTTGAAAACGGACCATTTTCCACATTTCTGAAGCATGACGTAATGGGGGGGTGTTATCTCTTTTGTCGAAAATCAGCCGTTTTTGCTCGAACATTAAATGCCTCCAAATGGTATTTAATTAACTTCCCGGGGTGAAGAAACCCTTTTTGAGAACTCAGAGTGAGTAAATTGGCCATTTTCATGCACTTTTAACCATTCCATAAATCTTGTGTTTTGGGCCCCTGGAAGCATGAAAATCACTTTAAACATGCTAATTTTAGCTCTAACACTGATGATCCACCTACAAATGTGAACTGACGTTCAAAAATAAAACATTTGAAAACGGACAATTTTCCACATTTCTGAAGCATGACGTAATGGGGGGGTGTTATCTCTTTTGTCGAAAATCAGCCGTTTTTGCTCGAACATTAAATGCCTCCAAATGGTATTTAATTAACTTCCCGAGCCCCTGGAAGCATGAAAATCACTTTAAACATGCTAATTTTAGCTCTAACACTGATGATCCACCTACAAATGTGAACTGACGTTCAAAAATAAAACATTTGAAAACGGACCATTTTCCACATTTCTGAAGCATGACGTAATGGGGGGGTGTTATCTCTTTTGTCGAAAATCAGCCGTTTTTGCTCGAACATTAAATGCCTCCAAATGGTATTTAATTAACTTCCCGAGCCCCTGGAAGCATGAAAATCACTTTAAACATGCTAATTTTAGCTCTAACACTGATGATCCACCTACAAATGTGAACTGACGTTCAAAAATAAAACATTTGAAAACGGACCATTTTCCACATTTCTGAAGCATGACGTAATGGGGGGGTGTTATCTCTTTTGTCGAAAATCAGCCGTTTTTGCTCGAACATTAAATGCCTCCAAATGGTATTTAATTAACTTCCCGGGGTGAAGAAACCCTTTTTGAGAACTCAGAGTGAGTAAATTGGCCATTTTCATGCACTTTTAACCATTCCATAAATCTTGTGTTTTGGGCCCCTGGAAGCATGAAAATCACTTTAAACATGCTAATTTTAGCTCTAACACTGATGATCCACCTACAAATGTGAACTGACGTTCAAAAATAAAACATTTGAAAACGGACCATTTTCCACATTTCTGAAGCATGACGTAATGGGGGGGGTGTTATCTCTTTTGTCGAAAATCAGCCGTTTTTGCTCGAACATTAAATGCCTCCAAATGGTATTTAATTAACTTCCCGAGCCCCTGGAAGCATGAAAATCACTTTAAACATGCTAATTTTAGCTCTAACACTGATGATCCACCTACAAATGTGAACTGACGTTCAAAAATAAAACATTTGAAAACGGACCATTTTCCACATTTCTGAAGCATGACGTAATGGGGGGGTGTTATCTCTTTTGTCGAAAATCAGCCGTTTTTGCTCGAACATTAAATGCCTCCAAATGGTATTTAATTAACTTCCCGAGCCCCTGGAAGCATGAAAATCACTTTAAACATGCTAATTTTAGCTCTAACACTGATGATCCACCTACAAATGTGAACTGACGTTCAAAAATAAAACATTTGAAAACGGACCATTTTCCACATTTCTGAAGCATGACGTAATGGGGGGGTGTTATCTCTTTTGTCGAAAATCAGCCGTTTTTGCTCGAACATTAAATGCCTCCAAATGGTATTTAATTAACTTCCCGGGGTGAAGAAACCCTTTTTGAGAACTCAGAGTGAGTAAATTGGCCATTTTCATGCACTTTTAACCATTCCATAAATCTTGTGTTTTGGGCCCCTGGAAGCATGAAAATCACTTTAAACATGCTAATTTTAGCTCTAACACTGATGATCCACCTACAAATGTGAACTGACGTTCAAAAATAAAACATTTGAAAACGGACCATTTTCCACATTTCTGAAGCATGACGTAATGGGGGGGTGTTATCTCTTTTGTCGAAAATCAGCCGTTTTTGCTCGAACATTAAATGCCTCCAAATGGTATTTAATTAACTTCCCGGGGTGAAGAAACCCTTTTTGAGAACTCAGAGTGAGTAAATTGGCCATTTTCATGCACTTTTAACCATTCCATAAATCTTGTGTTTTGGGCCCCTGGAAGCATGAAAATCACTTTAAACATGCTAATTTTAGCTCTAACACTGATGATCCACCTACAAATGTGAACTGACGTTCAAAAATAAAACATTTGAAAACGGACCATTTTCCACATTTCTGAAGCATGACGTAATGGGGGGGTGTTATCTCTTTTGTCGAAAATCAGCCGTTTTTGCTCGAACATTAAATGCCTCCAAATGGTATTTAATTAACTTCCCGAGCCCCTGGAAGCATGAAAATCACTTTAAACATGCTAATTTTAGCTCTAACACTGATGATCCACCTACAAATGTGAACTGACGTTCAAAAATAAAACATTTGAAAACGGACCATTTTCCACATTTCTGAAGCATAACGTAATGGGGGGGTGTTATCTCTTTTGTCGAAAATCAGCCGTTTTTGCTCGAACATTAAATGCCTCCAAATGGTATTTAATTAACTTCCCGGGGTGAAGAAACCCTTTTTGAGAACTCAGAGTGAGTAAATTGGCCATTTTCATGCACTTTTAAAAATTCCATAAATCTTGTGTTTTGGGCCCCTGGAAGCATGAAAATCACTTTAAACATGCTAATTTTAGCTCTAACACTGATGATCCACCTACAAATGTGAACTGACGTTCAAAAATAAAACATTTGAAAACGGACCATTTTCCACATTTCTGAAGCATGACGTAATGGGGGGGTGTTATCTCTTTTGTCGAAAATCAGCCGTTTTTGCTCGAACATTAAATGCCTCCAAATGGTATTTAATTAACTTCCCGAGCCCCTGGAAGCATGAAAATCACTTTAAACATGCTAATTTTAGCTCTAACACTGATGATCCACCTACAAATGTGAACTGACGTTCAAAAATAAAACATTTGAAAACGGACCGTTTTCCACATTTCTGAAGCATGACGTAATGGGGGGGTGTTATCTCTTTTGTCGAAAATCAGCCGTTTTTGCTCGAACATTAAATGCCTCCAAATGGTATTTAATTAACTTCCCGAGCCCCTGGAAGCATGAAAATCACTTTAAACATGCTAATTTTAGCTCTAACACTGATGATCCACCTACAAATGTGAACTGACGTTCAAAAATAAAACATTTGAAAACGGACCATTTTCCACATTTCTGAAGCATGACGTAATGGGGGGGTGTTATCTCTTTTGTCGAAAATCAGCCGTTTTTGCTCGAACATTAAATGCCTCCAAATGGTATTTAATTAACTTCCCGGGGTGAAGAAACCCTTTTTGAGAACTCAGAGTGAGTAAATTGGCCATTTTCATGCACTTTTAACCATTCCATAAATCTTGTGTTTTGGGCCCCTGGAAGCATGAAAATCACTTTAAACATGCTAATTTTAGCTCTAACACTGATGATCCACCTACAAATGTGAACTGACGTTCAAAAATAAAACATTTGAAAACGGACCATTTTCCACATTTCTGAAGCATGACGTAATGGGGGGGTGTTATCTCTTTTGTCGAAAATCAGCCGTTTTTGCTCGAACATTAAATGCCTCCAAATGGTATTTAATTAACTTCCCGGGGTGAAGAAACCCTTTTTGAGAACTCAGAGTGAGTAAATTGGCCATTTTCATGCACTTTTAACCATTCCATAAATCTTGTGTTTTGGGCCCCTGGAAGCATGAAAATCACTTTAAACATGCTAATTTTAGCTCTAACACTGATGATCCACCTACAAATGTGAACTGACGTTCAAAAATAAAACATTTGAAAACGGACCATTTTCCACATTTCTGAAGCATGACGTAATGGGGGGGTGTTATCTCTTTTGTCGAAAATCAGCCGTTTTTGCTCGAACATTAAATGCCTCCAAATGGTATTTAATTAACTTCCCGAGCCCCTGGAAGCATGAAAATCACTTTAAACATGCTAATTTTAGCTCTAACACTGATGATCCACCTACAAATGTGAACTGACGTTCAAAAATAAAACATTTGAAAACGGACCATTTTCCACATTTCTGAAGCATGACGTAATGGGGGGGTGTTATCTCTTTTGTCGAAAATCAGCCGTTTTTGCTCGAACATTAAATGCCTCCAAATGGTATTTAATTAACTTCCCGAGCCCCTGGAAGCATGAAAATCACTTTAAACATGCTAATTTTAGCTCTAACACTGATGATCCACCTACAAATGTGAACTGACGTTCAAAAATAAAACATTTGAAAACGGACCATTTTCCACATTTCTGAAGCATGACGTAATGGGGGGGTGTTATCTCTTTTGTCGAAAATCAGCCGTTTTTGCTCGAACATTAAATGCCTCCAAATGGTATTTAATTAACTTCCCGGGGTGAAGAAACCCTTTTTGAGAACTCAGAGTGAGTAAATTGGCCATTTTCATGCACTTTTAACCATTCTATAAATCTTGTGTTTTGGGCCCCTGGAAGCATGAAAATCACTTTAAACATGCTAATTTTAGCTCTAACACTGATGATCCACCTACAAATGTGAACTGACGTTCAAAAATAAAACATTTGAAAACGGACCATTTTCCACATTTCTGAAGCATGACGTAATGGGGGGGTGTTATCTCTTTTGTCGAAAATCAGCCGTTTTTGCTCGAACATTAAATGCCTCCAAATGGTATTTAATTAACTTCCCGGGGTGAAGAAACCCTTTTTGAGAACTCAGAGTGAGTAAATTGGCCATTTTCATGCACTTTTAACCATTCCATAAATCTTGTGTTTTGGGCCCCTGGAAGCATGAAAATCACTTTAAACATGCTAATTTTAGCTCTAACACTGATGATCCACCTACAAATGTGAACTGACGTTCAAAAATAAAACATTTAAAAACGGACCATTTTCCACATTTCTGAAGCATGACGTAATGGGGGGGTGTTATCTCTTTTGTCGAAAATCAGCCGTTTTTGCTCGAACATTAAATGCCTCCAAATGGTATTTAATTAACTTCCCGGGGTGAAGAAACCCTTTTTGAGAACTCAGAGTGAGTAAATTGGCCATTTTCATGCACTTTTAACCATTCCATAAATCTTGTGTTTTGGGCCCCTGGAAGCATGAAAATCACTTTAAACATGCTAATTTTAGCTCTAACACTGATGATCCACCTACAAATGTGAACTGACGTTCAAAAATAAAACATTTGAAAACGGACCATTTTCCACATTTCTGAAGCATGACGTAATGGGGGGGTGTTATCTCTTTTGTCGAAAATCAGCCGTTTTTGCTCGAACATTAAATGCCTCCAAATGGTATTTAATTAACTTCCCGAGCCCCTGGAAGCATGAAAATCACTTTAAACATGCTAATTTTAGCTCTAACACTGATGATCCACCTACAAATGTGAACTGACGTTCAAAAATAAAACATTTGAAAACGGACCATTTTCCACATTTCTGAAGCATGACGTAATGGGGGGGTGTTATCTCTTTTGTCGAAAATCAGCCGTTTTTGCTCGAACATTAAATGCCTCCAAATGGTATTTAATTAACTTCCCGGGGTGAAGAAACCCTTTTTGAGAACTCAGAGTGAGTAAATTGGCCATTTTCATGCACTTTTAACTATTCCATAAATCTTGTGTTTTGGGCCCCTGGAAGCATGAAAATCACTTTAAACATGCTAATTTTAGCTCTAACACTGATGATCCACCTACAAATGTGAACTGACGTTCAAAAATAAAACATTTGAAAACGGACCATTTTCCACATTTCTGAAGCATGACGTAATGGGGGGGTGTTATCTCTTTTGTCGAAAATCAGCCGTTTTTGCTCGAACATTAAATGCCTCCAAATGGTATTTAATTAACTTCCCGAGCCCCTGGAAGCATGAAAATCACTTTAAACATGCTAATTTTAGCTCTAACACTGATGATCCACCTACAAATGTGAACTGACGTTCAAAAATAAAACATTTGAAAACGGACCATTTTCCACATTTCTGAAGCATGACGTAATGGGGGGGTGTTATCTCTTTTGTCGAAAATCAGCCGTTTTTGCTCGAACATTAAATGCCTCCAAATGGTATTTAATTAACTTCCCGGGGTGAAGAAACCCTTTTTGAGAACTCAGAGTGAGTAAATTGGCCATTTTCATGCACTTTTAACCATTCCATAAATCTTGTGTTTTGGGCCCCTGGAAGCATGAAAATCACTTTAAACATGCTAATTTTAGCTCTAACACTGATGATCCACCTACAAATGTGAACTGACGTTCAAAAATAAAACATTTGAAAACGGACCATTTTCCACATTTCTGAAGCATGACGTAATGGGGGGGTGTTATCTCTTTTGTCGAAAATCAGCCGTTTTTGCTCGAACATTAAATGCCTCCAAATGGTATTTAATTAACTTCCCGAGCCCCTGGAAGCATGAAAATCACTTTAAACATGCTAATTTTAGCTCTAACACTGATGATCCACCTACAAATGTGAACTGACGTTCAAAAATAAAACATTTGAAAACGGACCATTTTCCACATTTCTGAAGCATGACGTAATGGGGGGGTGTTATCTCTTTTGTCGAAAATCAGCCGTTTTTGCTCGAACATTAAATGCCTCCAAATGGTATTTAATTAACTTCCCGGGGTGAAGAAACCCTTTTTGAGAACTCAGAGTGAGTAAATTGGCCATTTTCATGCACTTTTAACCATTCCATAAATCTTGTGTTTTGGGCCCCTGGAAGCATGAAAATCACTTTAAACATGCTAATTTTAGCTCTAACACTGATGATCCACCTACAAATGTGAACTGACGTTCAAAAATAAAACATTTGAAAACGGACCATTTTCCACATTTCTGAAGCATGACGTAATGGGGGGGTGTTATCTCTTTTGTCGAAAATCAGCCGTTTTTGCTCGAACATTAAATGCCTCCAAATGGTATTTAATTAACTTCCCGGGGTGAAGAAACCCTTTTTGAGAACTCAGAGTGAGTAAATTGGCCATTTTCATGCACTTTTAACCATTCCATAAATCTTGTGTTTTGGGCCCCTGGAAGCATGAAAATCACTTTAAACATGCTAATTTTAGCTCTAACACTGATGATCCACCTACAAATGTGAACTGACGTTCAAAAATAAAACATTTGAAAACGGACCATTTTCCACATTTCTGAAGCATGACGTAATGGGGGGGTGTTATCTCTTTTGTCGAAAATCAGCCGTTTTTGCTCGAACATTAAATGCCTCCAAATGGTATTTAATTAACTTCCCGAGCCCCTGGAAGCATGAAAATCACTTTAAACATGCTAATTTTAGCTCTAACACTGATGATCCACCTACAAATGTGAACTGACGTTCAAAAATAAAACATTTGAAAACGGACCATTTTCCACATTTCTGAAGCATGACGTAATGGGGGGGTGTTATCTCTTTTGTCGAAAATCAGCCGTTTTTGCTCGAACATTAAATGCCTCCAAATGGTATTTAATTAACTTCCCGGGGTGAAGAAACCCTTTTTGAGAACTCAGAGTGAGTAAATTGGCCATTTTCATGCACTTTTAACCATTCCATAAATCTTGTGTTTTGGGCCCCTGGAAGCATGAAAATCACTTTAAACATGCTAATTTTAGCTCTAACACTGATGATCCACCTACAAATGTGAACTGACGTTCAAAAATAAAACATTTGAAAACGGACCATTTTCCACATTTCTGAAGCATGACGTAATGGGGGGTGTTATCTCTTTTGTCGAAAATCAGCCGTTTTTGCTCGAACATTAAATGCCTCCAAATGGTATTTAATTAACTTCCCGAGCCCCTGGAAGCATGAAAATCACTTTAAACATGCTAATTTTAGCTCTAACACTGATGATCCACCTACAAATGTGAACTGACGTTCAAAAATAAAACATTTGAAAACGGACCATTTTCCACATTTCTGAAGCATGACGTAATGGGGGGGTGTTATCTCTTTTGTCGAAAATCAGCCGTTTTTGCTCGAACATTAAATGCCTCCAAATGGTATTTAATTAACTTCCCGGGGTGAAGAAACCCTTTTTGAGAACTCAGAGTGAGTAAATTGGCCATTTTCATGCACTTTTAACCATTCCATAAATCTTGTGTTTTGGGCCCCTGGAAGCATGAAAATCACTTTAAACATGCTAATTTTAGCTCTAACACTGATGATCCACCTACAAATGTGAACTGACGTTCAAAAATAAAACATTTGAAAACGGACAATTTTCCACATTTCTGAAGCATGACGTAATGGGGGGGTGTTATCTCTTTTGTCGAAAATCAGCCGTTTTTGCTCGAACATTAAATGCCTCCAAATGGTATTTAATTAACTTCCCGGGGTGAAGAAACCCTTTTTGAGAACTCAGAGTGAGTAAATTGGCCATTTTCATGCACTTTTAACCATTCCATAAATCTTGTGTTTTGGGCCCCTGGAAGCATGAAAATCACTTTAAACATGCTAATTTTAGCTCTAACACTGATGATCCACCTACAAATGTTAACTGACGTTCAAAAATAAAACATTTGAAAACGGACCATTTTCCACATTTCTGAAGCATGACGTAATGGGGGGGTGTTATCTCTTTTGTCGAAAATCAGCCGTTTTTGCTCGAACATTAAATGCCTCCAAATGGTATTTAATTAACTTCCCGAGCCCCTGGAAGCATGAAAATCACTTTAAACATGCTAATTTTAGCTCTAACACTGATGATCCACCTACAAATGTGAACTGACGTTCAAAAATAAAACATTTGAAAACGGACCATTTTCCACATTTCTGAAGCATGACGTAATGGGGGGGTGTTATCTCTTTTGTCGAAAATCAGCCGTTTTTGCTCGAACATTAAATGCCTCCAAATGGTATTTAATTAACTTCCCGAGCCCCTGGAAGCATGAAAATCACTTTAAACATGCTAATTTTAGCTCTAACACTGATGATCCACCTACAAATGTGAACTGACGTTCAAAAATAAAACATTTGAAAACGGACCATTTTCCACATTTCTGAAGCATGACGTAATGGGGGGGGTGTTATCTCTTTTGTCGAAAATCAGCCGTTTTTGCTCGAACATTAAATGCCACCAAATGGTATTTAATTAACTTCCCGGGGTGAAGAAACCCTTTTTGAGAACTCAGAGTGAGTAAAATGGCCATTTTCATGCACTTTTAACCATTCCATAAATCTTGTGTTTTGGGCCCCAAGAAGCATGAAAATCACTTTAAACATGCTAATTTTAGCTCTAACACTGATGATCCACCTACAAATGTGAACTGACGTTCAAAAATAAAACATTTGAAAACGGACCATTTTACACATTTCTGAAGCATGACGTAATGGGGGGGTGTTATCTCTTTTGTCGAAAATCAGCCGTTTTTGCTCGAACATTAAATGCCTCCAAATGGTATTTAATTAACTTCCCGGGGTGAAGAAACCCTTTTTGAGAACTCAGAGTGAGTAAATTGGCCATTTTCATGCACTTTTAACCATTCCATAAATCTTGTGTTTTGGGCCCCTGGAAGCATGAAAATCACTTTAAACATGCTAATTTTAGCTCTAACACTGATGATCCACCTACAAATGTGAACTGACGTTCAAAAATAAAACATTTGAAAACGGACCATTTTCCACATTTCTGAAGCATGACGTAATGGGGGGGTGTTATCTCTTTTGTCGAAAATCCGCCGTTTTTGCTCGAACATTAAATGCCTCCAAATGGTATTTAATTAACTTCCCGAGCCCCTGGAAGCATGAAAATCACTTTAAACATGCTAATTTTAGCTCTAACACTGATGATCCACCTACAAATGTGAACTGACGTTCAAAAATAAAACATTTGAAAACGGACCATTTTCCACATTTCTGAAGCATGACGTAATGGGGGGGTGTTATCTCTTTTGTCGAAAATCAGCCGTTTTTGCTCGAACATTAAATGCCTCCAAATGGTATTTAATTAACTTCCCGGGGTGAAGAAACCCTTTTTGAGAACTCAGAGTGAGTAAATTGGCCATTTTCATGCACTTTTAACCATTCCATAAATCTTGTGTTTTGGGCCCCTGGAAGCATGAAAATCACTTTAAACATGCTAATTTTAGCTCTAACACTGATGATCCACCTACAAATGTGAACTGACGTTCAAAAATAAAACATTTGAAAACGGACCATTTTCCACATTTCTGAAGCATGACGTAATGGGGGGGTGTTATCTCTTTTGTCGAAAATCAGCCGTTTTTGCTCTAACATTAAATGCCTCCAAATGGTATTTAAATAACTTCCCGGGGTGAAGAAACCCTTTTTGAGAACTCAGAGTGAGTAAATTGGCCATTTTCATGCACTTTTAACCATTCCATAAATCTTGTGTTTTGGGCCCCTGGAAGCATGAAAATCACTTTAAACATGCTAATTTTAGCTCTAACACTGATGATCCACCTACAAATGTGAACTGACGTTCAAAAATAAAACATTTGAAAACGGACCATTTTCCACATTTCTGAAGCATGACGTAATGGGGGGGTGTTATCTCTTTTGTCGAAAATCAGCCGTTTTTGCTCGAACATTAAATGCCTCCAAATGGTATTTAATTAACTTCCCGAGCCCCTGGAAGCATGAAAATCACTTTAAACATGCTAATTTTAGCTCTAACACTGATGATCCACCTACAAATGTGAACTGACGTTCAAAAATAAAACATTTGAAAACGGACCATTTTCCACATTTCTGAAGCATGACGTAATGGGGAGGTGTTATCTCTTTTGTCGAAAATCAGCCGTTTTTGCTCGAACATTAAATGCCTCCAAATGGTATTTAATTAACTTCCCGGGGTGAAGAAACCCTTTTTGAGAACTCAGAGTGAGTAAATTGGCCATTTTCATGCACTTTTAACCATTCCATAAATCTTGTGTTTTGGGCCCCTGGAAGCATGAAAATCACTTTAAACATGCTAATTTTAGCTCTAACACTGATGATCCACCTACAAATGTGAACTGACGTTCAAAAATAAAACATTTGAAAACGGACCATTTTCCACATTTCTGAAGCATGACGTAATGGGGGGGTGTTATCTCTTTTGTCGAAAATCAGCCGTTTTTGCTCGAACATTAAATGCCTCCAAATGGTATTTAATTAACTTCCCGAGCCCCTGGAAGCATGAAAATCACTTTAAACATGCTAATTTTAGCTCTAACACTGATGATCCACCTACAAATGTGAACTGACGTTCAAAAATAAAACATTTGAAAACGGACCATTTTCCACATTTCTGAAGCATGACGTAATGGGGGGGTGTTATCTCTTTTGTCGAAAATCAGCCGTTTTTGCTCGAACATTAAATGCCTCCAAATGGTATTTAATTAACTTCCCGGGGTGAAGAAACCCTTTTTGAGAACTCAGAGTGAGTAAATTGGCCATTTTCATGCACTTTTAACCATTCCATAAATCTTGTGTTTTGGGCCCCTGGAAGCATGAAAATCACTTTAAACATGCTAATTTTAGCTCTAACACTGATGATCCACCTACAAATGTGAACTGACGTTCAAAAATAAAACATTTGAAAACGGACCATTTTCCACATTTCTGAAGCATGACGTAATGGGGGGGTGTTATCTCTTTTGTCGAAAATCAGCCGTTTTTGCTCGAACATTAAATGCCTCCAAATGGTATTTAATTAACTTCCCGAGCCCCTGGAAGCATGAAAATCACTTTAAACATGCTAATTTTAGCTCTAACACTGATGATCCACCTACAAATGTGAACTGACGTTCAAAAATAAAACATTTGAAAACGGACCATTTTCCACATTTCTGAAGCATGACGTAATGGGGGGGTGTTATCTCTTTTGTCGAAAATCAGCCGTTTTTGCTCGAACATTAAATGCCTCCAAATGGTATTTAATTAACTTCCCGGGGTGAAGAAACCCTTTTTGAGAACTCAGAGTGAGTAAATTGGCCATTTTCATGCACTTTTAACCATTCCATAAATCTTGTGTTTTGGGCCCCTGGAAGCATGAAAATCACTTTAAACATGCTAATTTTAGCTCTAACACTGATGATCCACCTACAAATGTGAACTGACGTTCAAAAATAAAACATTTGAAAACGGACCATTTTCCACATTTCTGAAGCATGACGTAATGGGGGGGTGTTATCTCTTTTGTCGAAAATCAGCCGTTTTTGCTCGAACATTAAATGCCTCCAAATGGTATTTAATTAACTTCCCGAGCCCCTGGAAGCATGAAAATCACTTTAAACATGCTAATTTTAGCTCTAACACTGATGATCCACCTACAAATGTGAACTGACGTTCAAAAATAAAACATTTGAAAACGGACCATTTTCCACATTTCTGAAGCATGACGTAATGGGGGGGTGTTATCTCTTTTGTCGAAAATCAGCCGTTTTTGCTCGAACATTAAATGCCTCCAAATGGTATTTAATTAACTTCCCGAGCCCCTGGAAGCATGAAAATCACTTTAAACATGCTAATTTTAGCTCTAACACTGATGATCCACCTACAAATGTGAACTGACGTTCAAAAATAAAACATTTGAAAACGGACCATTTTCCACATTTCTGAAGCATGACGTAATGGGGGGGTGTTATCTCTTTTGTCGAAAATCAGCCGTTTTTGCTCGAACATTAAATGCCTCCCAATGGTATTTAATTAACTTCCCGAGCCCCTGGAAGCATGAAAATCACTTTAAACATGCTAATTTTAGCTCTAACACTGATGATCCACCTACAAATGTGAACTGACGTTCAAAAATAAAACATTTGAAAACGGACCATTTTCCACATTTCTGAAGCATGACGTAATGGGGGGGTGTTATCTCTTTTGTCGAAAATCAGCCGTTTTTGCTCGAACATTAAATGCCTCCAAATGGTATTTAATTAACTTCCCGAGCCCCTGGAAGCATGAAAATCACTTTAAACATGCTAATTTTAGCTCTAACACTGATGATCCACCTACAAATGTGAACTGACGTTCAAAAATAAAACATTTGAAAACGGACCATTTTCCACATTTCTGAAGCATGACGTAATGGGGGGGTGTTATCTCTTTTGTCGAAAATCAGCCGTTTTTGCTCGAACATTAAATGCCTCCAAATGGTATTTAATTAACTTCCCGGGGTGAAGAAACCCTTTTTGAGAACTCAGAGTGAGTAAAATGGCCATTTTCATGCACTTTTAACCATTCCATAAATCTTGTGTTTTGGGCCCCAAGAAGCATGAAAATCACTTTAAACATGCTAATTTTAGCTCTAACACTGATGATCCACCTACAAATGTGAACTGACGTTCAAAAATAAAATATTTGAAAACGGACCATTTTACACATTTCTGAAGCATGACGTAATGGGGGGGTGTTATCTCTTTTGTCGAAAATCAGCCGTTTTTGCTCGAACATTAAATGCCTCCAAATGGTATTTAATTAACTTCCCGGGGTGAAGAAACCCTTTTTGAGAACTCAGAGTGAGTAAATTGGCCATTTTCATGCACTTTTAACCATTCCATAAATCTTGTGTTTTGGGCCCCTGGAAGCATGAAAATCACTTTAAACATGCTAATTTTAGCTCTAACACTGATGATCCACCTACAAATGTGAACTGACGTTCAAAAATAAAACATTTGAAAACGGACCATTTTCCACATTTCTGAAGCATGACGTAATGGGGGGGTGTTATCTCTTTTGTCGAAAATCCGCCGTTTTTGCTCGAACATTAAATGCCTCCAAATGGTATTTAATTAACTTCCCGAGCCCCTGGAAGCATGAAAATCACTTTAAACATGCTAATTTTAGCTCTAACACTGATGATCCACCTACAAATGTGAACTGACGTTCAAAAATAAAACATTTGAAAACGGACCATTTTCCACATTTCTGAAGCATGACGTAATGGGGGGGTGTTATCTCTTTTGTCGAAAATCAGCCGTTTTTGCTCGAACATTAAATGCCTCCAAATGGTATTTAATTAACTTCCCGGGGTGAAGAAACCCTTTTTGAGAACTCAGAGTGAGTAAATTGGCCATTTTCATGCACTTTTAACCATTCCATAAATCTTGTGTTTTGGGCCCCTGGAAGCATGAAAATCACTTTAAACATGCTAATTTTAGCTCTAACACTGATGATCCACCTACAAATGTGAACTGACGTTCAAAAATAAAACATTTGAAAACGGACCATTTTACACATTTCTGAAGCATGACGTAATGGGGGGGTGTTATCTCTTTTGTCGAAAATCAGCCGTTTTTGCTCTAACATTAAATGCCTCCAAATGGTATTTAATTAACTTCCCGGGGTGAAGAAACCCTTTTTGAGAACTCAGAGTGAGTAAATTGGCCATTTTCATGCACTTTTAACCATTCCATAAATCTTGTGTTTTGGGCCCCTGGAAGCATGAAAATCACTTTAAACATGCTAATTTTAGCTCTAACACTGATGATCCACCTACAAATGTGAACTGACGTTCAAAAATAAAACATTTGAAAACGGACCATTTTCCACATTTCTGAAGCATGACGTAATGGGGGGGTGTTATCTCTTTTGTCGAAAATCAGCCGTTTTTGCTCGAACATTAAATGCCTCCAAATGGTATTTAATTAACTTCCCGAGCCCCTGGAAGCATGAAAATCACTTTAAACATGCTAATTTTAGCTCTAACACTGATGATCCACCTACAAATGTGAACTGACGTTCAAAAATAAAACATTTGAAAACGGACCATTTTCCACATTTCTGAAGCATGACGTAATGGGGGGGTGTTATCTCTTTTGTCGAAAATCTGCCGTTTTTGCTCGAACATTAAATGCCTCCAAATGGTATTTAATTAACTTCCCGGGGTGAAGAAACCCTTTTTGAGAACTCAGAGTGAGTAAATTGGCCATTTTCATGCACTTTTAACCATTCCATAAATCTTGTGTTTTGGGCCCCTGGAAGCATGAAAATCACTTTAAACATGCTAATTTTAGCTCTAACACTGAGGATCCACCTACAAATGTGAACTGACGTTCAAAAATAAAACATTTGAAAACGGACCATTTTCCACATTTCTGAAGCATGACGTAATGGGGGGGTGTTATCTCTTTTGTCGAAAATCAGCCGTTTTTGCTCGAACATTAAATGCCTCCAAATGGTATTTAATTAACTTCCCGAGCCCCTGGAAGCATGAAAATCACTTTAAACATGCTAATTTTAGCTCTAACACTGATGATCCACCTACAAATGTGAACTGACGTTCAAAAATAAAACATTTGAAAACGGACCATTTTCCACATTTCTGAAGCATGACGTAATGGGGGGGTGTTATCTCTTTTGTCGAAAATCAGCCGTTTTTGCTCGAACATTAAATGCCTCCAAATGGTATTTAATTAACTTGCCGGGGTGAAGAAACCCTTTTTGAGAACTCAGAGTGAGTAAATTGGCAAGTTTCATGCACTTTTAACCATTCCATAAATCTTGTGTTTTGGGCCCCAAGAAGCATGAAAATCACTTAAAACATGCTAATTTTAGCTCTAACACTGATGATCCACCTACAAATGTGAACTGACGTTCAAAAATAAAACATTTGAAAACGGACCATTTTCCACATTTCTGAAGCATGACGTAATGGGGGGGGTGTTATCTCTTTTGTCGAAAATCAGCCGTTTTTGCTCGAACATTAAATGCCTCCAAATGGTATTTAATTAACTTCCCGGGGTGAAGAAACCCTTTTTGAGAACTCAGAGTGAGTAAATTGGCCATTTTCATGCACTTTTAACCATTCCATAAATCTTGTGTTTTGGGCCCCTGGAAGCATGAAAATCACTTTAAACATGCTAATTTTAGCTCTAACACTGATGATCCACCTACAAATGTGAACTGACGTTCAAAAATAAAACATTTGAAAACGGACCATTTTCCACATTTCTGAAGCATGACGTAATGGGGGGGTGTTATCTCTTTTGTCGAAAATCAGCCGTTTTTGCTCGAACATTAAATGCCTCCAAATGGTATTTAATTAACTTCCCGAGCCCCTGGAAGCATGAAAATCACTTTAAACATGCTAATTTTAGCTCTAACACTGATGATCCACCTACAAATGTGAACTGACGTTCAAAAATAAAACATTTGAAAACGGACCATTTTCCACATTTCTGAAGCATGACGTAATGGGGGGGTGTTAACTCTTTTGTCGAAAATCAGCCGTTTTTGCTCTAACATTAAATGCCTCCAAATGGTATTTAATTAACTTCCCGGGGTGAAGAAACCCTTTTTGAGAACTCAGAGTGAGTAAATTGGCCATTTTCAGGCACTTTTAACCATTCCATAAATCTTGTGTTTTGGGCCCCAAGAAGCATGAAAATCACTTTAAACATGCTAATTTTAGCTCTAACACTGATGATCCACCTACAAATGTGAACTGACGTTCAAAAATAAAACATTTGAAAACGGACCATTTTCCACATTTCTGAAGCATGACGTAATGGGGGGGTGTTATCTCTTTTGTCGAAAATCAGCCGTTTTTGCTCGAACATTAAATGCCTCCAAATGGTATTTAATTAACTTCCCGGGGTGAAGAAACCCTTTTTGAGAACTCAGAGTGAGTAAATTGGCCATTTTCATGCACTTTTAACCATTCCATAAATCTTGTGTTTTGGGCCCCTGGAAGCATGAAAATCACTTTAAACATGCTAATTTTAGCTCTAACACTGATGATCCACCTACAAATGTGAACTGACGTTCAAAAATAAAACATTTGAAAACGGACCATTTTCCACATTTCTGAAGCATGACGTAATGGGGAGGTGTTATCTCTTTTGTCGAAAATCCGCCGTTTTTGCTCGAATATTAAATGCCTCCAAATGGTATTTAATTAACTTCCCGAGCCCCTGGAAGCATGAAAATCACTTTAAACATGCTAATTTTAGCTCTAACACTGATGATCCACCTACAAATGTGAACTGACGTTCAAAAATAAAACATTTGAAAACTGACCATTTTCCACATTTCTGAAGCATGACGTAATGGGGGGGTGTTATCTCTTTTGTCGAAAATCAGCCGTTTTTGCTCGAACATTAAATGCCTCCAAATGGTATTTAATTAACTTCCCGAGCCCCTGGAAGCATGAAAATCACTTTAAACATGCTAATTTTAGCTCTAACACTGATGATCCACCTACAAATGTGAACTGACGTTCAAAAATAAAACATTTGAAAACGGACCATTTTCCACATTTCTGAAGCATGACGTAATGGGGGGGTGTTATCTCTTTTGTCGAAAATCAGCCGTTTTTGCTCGAACATTAAATGCCTCCAAATGGTATTTAATTAACTTCCCGAGCCCCTGGAAGCATGAAAATCACTTTAAACATGCTAATTTTAGCTCTAACACTGATGATCCACCTACAAATGTGAACTGACGTTCAAAAATAAAACATTTGAAAACGGACCATTTTCCACATTTCTGAAGCATGACGTAATGGGGGGGTGTTATCTCTTTTGTCGAAAATCAGCCGTTTTTGCTCGAACATTAAATGCCTCCAAATGGTATTTAATTAACTTCCCGGGGTGAAGAAACCCTTTTTGAGAACTCAGAGTGAGTAAATTGGCCATTTTCATGCACTTTTAACCATTCCATAAATCTTGTGTTTTGGGCCCCTGGAAGCATGAAAATCACTTTAAACATGCTAATTTTAGCTCTAACACTGATGATCCACCTACAAATGTGAACTGACGTTCAAAAATAAAACATTTGAAAACGGACCATTTTACACATTTCTGAAGCATGACGTAATGGGGGGGGTGTTATCTCTTTTGTCGAAAATCAGCCGTTTTTGCTCTAACATTAAATGCCTCCAAATGGTATTTAATTAACTTCCCGGGGTGAAGAAACCCTTTTTGAGAACTCAGAGTGAGTAAATTGGCCATTTTCATGCACTTTTAACCATTCCATAAATCTTGTGTTTTGGGCCACTGGAAGCATGAAAATCACTTTAAACATGCTAATTTTAGCTCTAACACTGATGATCCACCTACAAATGTGAACTGACGTTCAAAAATAAAACATTTGAAAACGGACCATTTTCCACATTTCTGAAGCATGACGTAATGGGGGGGTGTTATCTCTTTTGTCGAAAATCAGCCGTTTTTGCTCGAACATTAAATGCCTCCAAATGGTATTTAATTAACTTCCCGAGCCCCTGGAAGCATGAAAATCACTTTAAACATGCTAATTTTAGCTCTAACACTGATGATCCACCTACAAATGTGAACTGACGTTCAAAAATAAAACATTTGAAAACGGACCATTTTCCACATTTCTGAAGCATGACGTAATGGGGGGGTGTTATCTCTTTTGTCGAAAATCAGCCGTTTTTGCTCGAACATTAAATGCCTCCAAATGGTATTTAATTAACTTCCCGGGGTGAAGAAACCCTTTTTGAGAACTCAGAGTGAGTAAATTGGCCATTTTCATGCACTTTTAACCATTCCATAAATCTTGTGTTTTGGGCCCCTGGAAGCATGAAAATCACTTTAAACATGCTAATTTTAGCTCTAACACTGAGGATCCACCTACAAATGTGAACTGACGTTCAAAAATAAAACATTTGAAAACGGACCATTTTCCACATTTCTGAAGCATGACGTAATGGGGGGGTGTTATCTCTTTTGTCGAAAATCAGCCGTTTTTGCTCGAACATTAAATGCCTCCAAATGGTATTTAATTAACTTCCCGAGCCCCTGGAAGCATGAAAATCACTTTAAACATGCTAATTTTAGCTCTAACACTGATGATCCACCTACAAATGTGAACTGACGTTCAAAAATAAAACATTTGAAAACGGACCATTTTCCACATTTCTGAAGCATGACGTAATGGGGGGGTGTTATCTCTTTTGTCGAAAATCAGCCGTTTTTGCTCGAACATTAAATGCCTCCAAATGGTATTTAATTAACTTGCCGGGGTGAAGAAACCCTTTTTGAGAACTCAGAGTGAGTAAATTGGCAAGTTTCATGCACTTTTAACCATTCCATAAATCTTGTGTTTTGGGCCCCAAGAAGCATGAAAATCACTTAAAACATGCTAATTTTAGCTCTAACACTGATGATCCACCTACAAATGTGAACTGACGTTCAAAAATAAAACATTTGAAAACGGACCATTTTCCACATTTCTGAAGCATGACGTAATGGGGGGGGTGTTATCTCTTTTGTCGAAAATCAGCCGTTTTTGCTCGAACATTAAATGCCTCCAAATGGTATTTAATTAACTTCCCGGGGTGAAGAAACCCTTTTTGAGAACTCAGAGTGAGTAAATTGGCCATTTTCATGCACTTTTAACCATTCCATAAATCTTGTGTTTTGGGCCCCTGGAAGCATGAAAATCACTTTAAACATGCTAATTTTAGCTCTAACACTGATGATCCACCTACAAATGTGAACTGACGTTCAAAAATAAAACATTTGAAAACGGACCATTTTCCACATTTCTGAAGCATGACGTAATGGGGGGGTGTTATCTCTTTTGTCGAAAATCAGCCGTTTTTGCTCGAACATTAAATGCCTCCAAATGGTATTTAATTAACTTCCCGAGCCCCTGGAAGCATGAAAATCACTTTAAACATGCTAATTTTAGCTCTAACACTGATGATCCACCTACAAATGTGAACTGACGTTCAAAAATAAAACATTTGAAAACGGACCATTTTCCACATTTCTGAAGCATGACGTAATGGGGGGGTGTTAACTCTTTTGTCGAAAATCAGCCGTTTTTGCTCTAACATTAAATGCCTCCAAATGGTATTTAATTAACTTCCCGGGGTGAAGAAACCCTTTTTGAGAACTCAGAGTGAGTAAATTGGCCATTTTCAGGCACTTTTAACCATTCCATAAATCTTGTGTTTTGGGCCCCAAGAAGCATGAAAATCACTTTAAACATGCTAATTTTAGCTCTAACACTGATGATCCACCTACAAATGTGAACTGACGTTCAAAAATAAAACATTTGAAAACGGACCATTTTCCACATTTCTGAAGCATGACGTAATGGGGGGGTGTTATCTCTTTTGTCGAAAATCAGCCGTTTTTGCTCGAACATTAAATGCCTCCAAATGGTATTTAATTAACTTCCCGGGGTGAAGAAACCCTTTTTGAGAACTCAGAGTGAGTAAATTGGCCATTTTCATGCACTTTTAACCATTCCATAAATCTTGTGTTTTGGGCCCCTGGAAGCATGAAAATCACTTTAAACATGCTAATTTTAGCTCTAACACTGATGATCCACCTACAAATGTGAACTGACGTTCAAAAATAAAACATTTGAAAACGGACCATTTTCCACATTTCTGAAGCATGACGTAATGGGGGGGTGTTATCTCTTTTGTCGAAAATCCGCCGTTTTTGCTCGAATATTAAATGCCTCCAAATGGTATTTAATTAACTTCCCGAGCCCCTGGAAGCATGAAAATCACTTTAAACATGCTAATTTTAGCTCTAACACTGATGATCCACCTACAAATGTGAACTGACGTTCAAAAATAAAACATTTGAAAACTGACCATTTTCCACATTTCTGAAGCATGACGTAATGGGGGGGTGTTATCTCTTTTGTCGAAAATCAGCCGTTTTTGCTCGAACATTAAATGCCTCCAAATGGTATTTAATTAACTTCCCGGGGTGAAGAAACCCTTTTTGAGAACTCAGAGTGAGTAAATTGGCCATTTTCATGCACTTTTAACCATTCCATAAATCTTGTGTTTTGGGCCCCTGGAAGCATGAAAATCACTTTAAACATGCTAATTTTAGCTCTAACACTGATGATCCACCTACAAATGTGAACTGACGTTCAAAAATAAAACATTTGAAAACGGACCATTTTCCACATTTCTGAAGCATGACGTAATGGGGGGGTGTTATCTCTTTTGTCGAAAATCAGCCGTTTTTGCTCTAACATTAAATGCCTCCAAATGGTATTTAATTAACTTCCCGGGGTGAAGAAACCCTTTTTGAGAACTCAGAGTGAGTAAATTGGCCATTTTCATGCACTTTTAACCATTCCATAAATCTTGTGTTTTGGGCCCCTGGAAGCATGAAAATCACTTTAAACATGCTAATTTTAGCTCTAACACTGATGATCCACCTACAAATGTGAACTGACGTTCAAAAATAAAACATTTGAAAACGGACCATTTTCCACATTTCTGAAGCATGACGTAATGGGGGGGTGTTATCTCTTTTGTCGAAAATCAGCCGTTTTTGCTCGAACATTAAATGCCTCCAAATGGTATTTAATTAACTTCCCGAGCCCCTGGAAGCATGAAAATCACTTTAAACATGCTAATTTTAGCTCTAACACTGATGATCCACCTACAAATGTGAACTGACGTTCAAAAATAAAACATTTGAAAACGGACCATTTTCCACATTTCTGAAGCATGACGTAATGGGGGGGTGTTATCTCTTTTGTCGAAAATCAGCCGTTTTTGCTCGAACATTAAATGCCTCCAAATGGTATTTAATTAACTTCCCGAGCCCCTGGAAGCATGAAAATCACTTTAAACATGCTAATTTTAGCTCTAACACTGATGATCCACCTACAAATGTGAACTGACGTTCAAAAATAAAACATTTGAAAACGGACCATTTTCCACATTTCTGAAGCATGACGTAATGGGGGGGTGTTATCTCTTTTGTCGAAAATCAGCCGTTTTTGCTCGAACATTAAATGCCTCCAAATGGTATTTAATTAACTTCCCGGGGTGAAGAAACCCTTATTGAGAACTCAGAGTGAGTAAATTGGCCATTTTCATGCACTTTTAACCATTCCATAAATCTTGTGTTTTGGGCCCCTGGAAGCATGAAAATCACTTTAAACATGCTAATTTTAGCTCTAACACTGATGATCCACCTACAAATGTGAACTGACGTTCAAAAATAAAACATTTGAAAACGGACCATTTTCCACATTTCTGAAGCATGACGTAATGGGGGGGGGGTTATCTCTTTTGTCGAAAATCAGCCGTTTTTGCTCGAACATTAAATGCCTCCAAATGGTATTTAATTAACTTCCCGGGGTGAAGAAACCCTTTTTGAGAACTCAGAGTGAGTAAATTGGCCATTTTCATGCACTTTTAACCATTCCATAAATCTTGTGTTTTGGGCCCCTGGAAGCATGAAAATCACTTTAAACATGCTAATTTTAGCTCTAACACTGATGATCCACCTACAAATGTGAACTGACGTTCAAAAATAAAAAATTTGAAAACGGACCATTTTCCACATTTCTGAAGCATGACGTAATGGGGGGGTGTTATCTCTTTTGTCGAAAATCAGCCGTTTTTGCTCGAACATTAAATGCCTCCAAATGGTATTTAATTAACTTCCCGAGCCCCTGGAAGCATGAAAATCACTTTAAACATGCTAATTTTAGCTCTAACACTGATGATCCACCTACAAATGTGAATTGACGTTCAAAAATAAAACATTTGAAAACGGACCATTTTCCACATTTCTGAAGCATGACGTAATGGGGGGGTGTTATCTCTTTTGTCGAAAATCAGCCGTTTTTGCTCTAACATTAAATGCCTCCAAATGGTATTTAATTAACTTCCCGGGGTGAAGAAACCCTTTTTGAGAACTCAGAGTGAGTAAATTGGCCATTTTCATGCACTTTTAACCATTCCATAAATCTTGTGTTTTGGGCCCCTGGAAGCATGAAAATCACTTTAAACATGCTAATTTTAGCTCTAACACTGATGATCCACCTACAAATGTGAACTGACGTTCAAAAATAAAACATTTGAAAACGGACCATTTTCCACATTTCTGAAGCATGACGTAATGGGGGGGTGTTATCTCTTTTGTCGAAAATCAACCGTTTTTGCTCGAACATTAAATGCCTCCAAATGGTATTTAATTAACTTCCCGAGCCCCTGGAAGCATGAAAATCACTTTAAACATGCTAATTTTAGCTCTAACACTGATGATCCACCTACAAATGTGAACTGACGTTCAAAAATAAAACATTTGAAAACGGACCATTTTCCACATTTCTGAAGCATGACGTAATGGGGGGGTGTTATCTCTTTTGTCGAAAATCAGCCGTTTTTGCTCTAACATTAAATGCCTCCAAATGGTATTTAATTAACTTCCCGGGGTGAAGAAACCCTTTTTGAGAACTCAGAGTGAGTAAATTGGCCATTTTCATGCACTTTTAACCATTCCATAAATCTTGTGTTTTGGGCCCTGGAAGCATGAAAATCACTTTAAACATGCTAATTTAAGCTCTAACACTGATGATCCACCTACAAATGTGAACTGACGTTCAAAAGTAAAACATTTGAAAACGGACCATTTTCCACATTTCTGAAGCATGACGTAATGGGGGGGTGTTATCTCTTTTGTCGAAAATCAGCCGTTTTTGCTCGAACATTAAATGCCTCCAAATGGTATTTAATTAACTTCCCGAGCCCCTGGAAGCATGAAAATCACTTTAAACATGCTAATTTTAGCTCTAACACCGATGATCCACCTACAAATGTGAACTGACGTTCAAAAATAAAACATTTGAAAACGGACCATTTTCCACATTTCTGAAGCATGACGTAATGGGGGGGGTGTTATCTCTTTTGTCGAAAATCAGCCGTTTTTGCTCGAACATTAAATGCCTCCAAATGGTATTTAATTAACTTCCCGAGCCCCTGGAAGCATGAAAATCACTTTAAACATGCTAATTTTAGCTCTAACACTGATGATCCACCTACAAATGTGAACTGACGTTCAAAAATAAAACATTTGAAAACGGACCATTTTCCACATTTCTGAAGCATGACGTAATGGGGGGGTGTTATCTCTTTTGTCGAAAATCAGCCGTTTTTGCTCGAACATTAAATGCCTCCAAATGGTATTTAATTAACTTCCCGGGGTGAAGAAACCCTTTTTGAGAACTCAGAGTGAGTAAATTGGCCATTTTCATGCACTTTTAACCATTCCATAAATCTTGTGTTTTGGGCCCCTGGAAGCATGAAAATCACTTTAAACATGCTAATTTTAGCTCTAACACTGATGATCCACCTACAAATGTGAACTGACGTTCAAAAATAAAACATTTGAAAACGGACCATTTTCCACATTTCTGAAGCATGACGTAATGGGGGGGTGTTATCTCTTTTGTCGAAAATCAGCCGTTTTTGCTCGAACATTAAATGCCTCCAAATGGTATTTAATTAACTTCCCGGGGTGAAGAAACCCTTTTTGAGAACTCAGAGTGAGTAAATTGGCCATTTTCATGCACTTTTAACCATTCCATAAATCTTGTGTTTTGGGCCCCTGGAAGCATGAAAATCACTTTAAACATGCTAATTTTAGCTCTAACACTGATGATCCACCTACAAATGTGAACTGACGTTCAAAAATAAAACATTTGAAAACGGACCATTTTCCACATTTCTGAAGCATGACGTAATGGGGGGGTGTTATCTCTTTTGTCGAAAATCAGCCGTTTTTGCTCGAACATTAAATGCCTCCAAATGGTATTTAATTAACTTCCCGAGCCCCTGGAAGCATGAAAATCACTTTAAACATGCTAACTTTAGCTCTAACACTGATGATCCACCTACAAATGTGAACTGACGTTCAAAAATAAAACATTTGAAAACGGACCATTTTCCACATTTCTGAAGCATGACGTAATGGGGGGGTGTTATCTCTTTTGTCGAAAATCAGCCGTTTTTGCTCTAACATTAAATGCCTCCAAATGGTATTTAATTAACTTCCCGAGCCCCTGGAAGCATGAAAATCACTTTAAACATGCTAATTTTAGCTCTAACACTGATGATCCACCTACAAATGTGAACTGACGTTCAAAAATAAAACATTTGAAAACGGACCATTTTCCACATTTCTGAAGCATGACGTAATGGGGGGGTGTTATCTCTTTTGTCGAAAATCAGCCGTTTTTGCTCGAACATTAAATGCCTCCAAATGGTATTTAATTAACTTCCCGAGCCCCTGGAAGCATGAAAATCACTTTAAACATGCTAATTTTAGCTCTAACACTGATGATCCACCTACAAATGTGAACTGACGTTCAAAAATAAAACATTTGAAAACGGACCATTTTCCACATTTCTGAAGCATGACGTAATGGGGGGGTGTTATCTCTTTTGTCGAAAATCAGCCGTTTTTGCTCGAACATTAAATGCCTCCCAATGGTATTTAATTAACTTCCCGAGCCCCTGGAAGCATGAAAATCACTTTAAACATGCTAATTTTAGCTCTAACACTGATGATCCACCTACAAATGTGAACTGACGTTCAAAAATAAAACATTTGAAAACGGACCATTTTCCACATTTCTGAAGCATGACGTAATGGGGGGGTGTTATCTCTTTTGTCGAAAATCAGCCGTTTTTGCTCGAACATTAAATGCCTCCAAATGGTATTTAATTAACTTCCCGAGCCCCTGGAAGCATGAAAATCACTTTAAACATGCTAATTTTAGCTCTAACACTGATGATCCACCTACAAATGTGAACTGACGTTCAAAAATAAAACATTTGAAAACGGACCATTTTCCACATTTCTGAAGCATGACGTAATGGGGGGGTGTTATCTCTTTTGTCGAAAATCAGCCGTTTTTGCTCGAACATTAAATGCCTCCAAATGGTATTTAATTAACTTCCCGGGGTGAAGAAACCCTTTTTGAGAACTCAGAGTGAGTAAAATGGCCATTTTCATGCACTTTTAACCATTCCATAAATCTTGTGTTTTGGGCCCCAAGAAGCATGAAAATCACTTTAAACATGCTAATTTTAGCTCTAACACTGATGATCCACCTACAAATGTGAACTGACGTTCAAAAATAAAATATTTGAAAACGGACCATTTTACACATTTCTGAAGCATGACGTAATGGGGGGGTGTTATCTCTTTTGTCGAAAATCAGCCGTTTTTGCTCGAACATTAAATGCCTCCAAATGGTATTTAATTAACTTCCCGGGGTGAAGAAACCCTTTTTGAGAACTCAGAGTGAGTAAATTGACCATTTTCATGCACTTTTAACCATTCCATAAATCTTGTGTTTTGGGCCCCTGGAAGCATGAAAATCACTTTAAACATGCTAATTTTAGCTCTAACACTGATGATCCACCTACAAATGTGAACTGACGTTCAAAAATAAAACATTTGAAAACGGACCATTTTCCACATTTCTGAAGCATGACGTAATGGGGGGGTGTTATCTCTTTTGTCGAAAATCCGCCGTTTTTGCTCGAACATTAAATGCCTCCAAATGGTATTTAATTAACTTCCCGAGCCCCTGGAAGCATGAAAATCACTTTAAACATGCTAATTTTAGCTCTAACACTGATGATCCACCTACAAATGTGAACTGACGTTCAAAAATAAAACATTTGAAAACGGACCATTTTCCACATTTCTGAAGCATGACGTAATGGGGGGGTGTTATCTCTTTTGTCGAAAATCAGCCGTTTTTGCTCGAACATTAAATGCCTCCAAATGGTATTTAATTAACTTCCCGGGGTGAAGAAACCCTTTTTGAGAACTCAGAGTGAGTAAATTGGCCATTTTCATGCACTTTTAACCATTCCATAAATCTTGTGTTTTGGGCCCCTGGAAGCATGAAAATCACTTTAAACATGCTAATTTTAGCTCTAACACTGATGATCCACCTACAAATGTGAACTGACGTTCAAAAATAAAACATTTGAAAACGGACCATTTTACACATTTCTGAAGCATGACGTAATGGGGGGGTGTTATCTCTTTTGTCGAAAATCAGCCGTTTTTGCTCTAACATTAAATGCCTCCAAATGGTATTTAATTAACTTCCCGGGGTGAAGAAACCCTTTTTGAGAACTCAGAGTGAGTAAATTGGCCATTTTCATGCACTTTTAACCATTCCATAAATCTTGTGTTTTGGGCCCCTGGAAGCATGAAAATCACTTTAAACATGCTAATTTTAGCTCTAACACTGATGATCCACCTACAAATGTGAACTGACGTTCAAAAATAAAACATTTGAAAACGGACCATTTTCCACATTTCTGAAGCATGACGTAATGGGGGGGTGTTATCTCTTTTGTCGAAAATCAGCCGTTTTTGCTCGAACATTAAATGCCTCCAAATGGTATTTAATTAACTTCCCGAGCCCCTGGAAGCATGAAAATCACTTTAAACATGCTAATTTTAGCTCTAACACTGATGATCCACCTACAAATGTGAACTGACGTTCAAAAATAAAACATTTGAAAACGGACCATTTTCCACATTTCTGAAGCATGACGTAATGGGGGGGTGTTATCTCTTTTGTCGAAAATCAGCCGTTTTTGCTCGAACATTAAATGCCTCCAAATGGTATTTAATTAACTTCCCGGGGTGAAGAAACCCTTTTTGAGAACTCAGAGTGAGTAAATTGGCCATTTTCATGCACTTTTAACCATTCCATAAATCTTGTGTTTTGGGCCCCTGGAAGCATGAAAATCACTTTAAACATGCTAATTTTAGCTCTAACACTGAGGATCCACCTACAAATGTGAACTGACGTTCAAAAATAAAACATTTGAAAACGGACCATTTTCCACATTTCTGAAGCATGACGTAATGGGGGGGTGTTATCTCTTTTGTCGAAAATCAGCCGTTTTTGCTCGAACATTAAATGCCTCCAAATGGTATTTAATTAACTTCCCGAGCCCCTGGAAGCATGAAAATCACTTTAAACATGCTAATTTTAGCTCTAACACTGATGATCCACCTACAAATGTGAACTGACGTTCAAAAATAAAACATTTGAAAACGGACCATTTTCCACATTTCTGAAGCATGACGTAATGGGGGGGTGTTATCTCTTTTGTCGAAAATCAGCCGTTTTTGCTCGAACATTAAATGCCTCCAAATGGTATTTAATTAACTTGCCGGGGTGAAGAAACCCTTTTTGAGAACTCAGAGTGAGTAAATTGGCAAGTTTCATGCACTTTTAACCATTCCATAAATCTTGTGTTTTGGGCCCCAAGAAGCATGAAAATCACTTAAAACATGCTAATTTTAGCTCTAACACTGATGATCCACCTACAAATGTGAACTGACGTTCAAAAATAAAACATTTGAAAACGGACCATTTTCCACATTTCTGAAGCATGACGTAATGGGGGGGGTGTTATCTCTTTTGTCGAAAATCAGCCGTTTTTGCTCGAACATTAAATGCCTCCAAATGGTATTTAATTAACTTCCCGGGGTGAAGAAACCCTTTTTGAGAACTCAGAGTGAGTAAATTGGCCATTTTCATGCACTTTTAACCATTCCATAAATCTTGTGTTTTGGGCCCCTGGAAGCATGAAAATCACTTTAAACATGCTAATTTTAGCTCTAACACTGATGATCCACCTACAAATGTGAACTGACGTTCAAAAATAAAACATTTGAAAACGGACCATTTTCCACATTTCTGAAGCATGACGTAATGGGGGGGTGTTATCTCTTTTGTCGAAAATCAGCCGTTTTTGCTCGAACATTAAATGCCTCCAAATGGTATTTAATTAACTTCCCGAGCCCCTGGAAGCATGAAAATCACTTTAAACATGCTAATTTTAGCTCTAACACTGATGATCCACCTACAAATGTGAACTGACGTTCAAAAATAAAACATTTGAAAACGGACCATTTTCCACATTTCTGAAGCATGACGTAATGGGGGGGTGTTAACTCTTTTGTCGAAAATCAGCCGTTTTTGCTCTAACATTAAATGCCTCCAAATGGTATTTAATTAACTTCCCGGGGTGAAGAAACCCTTTTTGAGAACTCAGAGTGAGTAAATTGGCCATTTTCAGGCACTTTTAACCATTCCATAAATCTTGTGTTTTGGGCCCCAAGAAGCATGAAAATCACTTTAAACATGCTAATTTTAGCTCTAACACTGATGATCCACCTACAAATGTGAACTGACGTTCAAAAATAAAACATTTGAAAACGGACCATTTTCCACATTTCTGAAGCATGACGTAATGGGGGGGTGTTATCTCTTTTGTCGAAAATCAGCCGTTTTTGCTCGAACATTAAATGCCTCCAAATGGTATTTAATTAACTTCCCGGGGTGAAGAAACCCTTTTTGAGAACTCAGAGTGAGTAAATTGGCCATTTTCATGCACTTTTAACCATTCCATAAATCTTGTGTTTTGGGCCCCTGGAAGCATGAAAATCACTTTAAACATGCTAATTTTAGCTCTAACACTGATGATCCACCTACAAATGTGAACTGACGTTCAAAAATAAAACATTTGAAAACGGACCATTTTCCACATTTCTGAAGCATGACGTAATGGGGGGGTGTTATCTCTTTTGTCGAAAATCCGCCGTTTTTGCTCGAATATTAAATGCCTCCAAATGGTATTTAATTAACTTCCCGAGCCCCTGGAAGCATGAAAATCACTTTAAACATGCTAATTTTAGCTCTAACACTGATGATCCACCTACAAATGTGAACTGACGTTCAAAAATAAAACATTTGAAAACTGACCATTTTCCACATTTCTGAAGCATGACGTAATGGGGGGGTGTTATCTCTTTTGTCGAAAATCAGCCGTTTTTGCTCGAACATTAAATGCCTCCAAATGGTATTTAATTAACTTCCCGAGCCCCTGGAAGCATGAAAATCACTTTAAACATGCTAATTTTAGCTCTAACACTGATGATCCACCTACAAATGTGAACTGACGTTCAAAAATAAAACATTTGAAAACGGACCATTTTCCACATTTCTGAAGCATGACGTAATGGGGGGGTGTTATCTCTTTTGTCGAAAATCAGCCGTTTTTGCTCGAACATTAAATGCCTCCAAATGGTATTTAATTAACTTCCCGAGCCCCTGGAAGCATGAAAATCACTTTAAACATGCTAATTTTAGCTCTAACACTGATGATCCACCTACAAATGTGAACTGACGTTCAAAAATAAAACATTTGAAAACGGACCATTTTACACATTTCTGAAGCATGACGTAATGGGGGGGTGTTATCTCTTTTGTCGAAAATCAGCCGTTTTTGCTCTAACATTAAATGCCTCCAAATGGTATTTAATTAACTTCCCGGGGTGAAGAAACCCTTTTTGAGAACTCAGAGTGAGTAAATTGGCCATTTTCATGCACTTTTAACCATTCCATAAATCTTGTGTTTTGGGCCCCTGGAAGCATGAAAATCACTTTAAACATGCTAATTTTAGCTCTAACACTGATGATCCACCTACAAATGTGAACTGACGTTCAAAAATAAAACATTTGAAAACGGACCATTTTCCACATTTCTGAAGCATGACGTAATGGGGGGGTGTTATCTCTTTTGTCGAAAATCAGCCGTTTTTGCTCGAACATTAAATGCCTCCAAATGGTATTTAATTAACTTCCCGAGCCCCTGGAAGCATGAAAATCACTTTAAACATGCTAATTTTAGCTCTAACACTGATGATCCACCTACAAATGTGAACTGACGTTCAAAAATAAAACATTTGAAAACGGACCATTTTCCACATTTCTGAAGCATGACGTAATGGGGGGGTGTTATCTCTTTTGTCGAAAATCAGCCGTTTTTGCTCGAACATTAAATGCCTCCAAATGGTATTTAATTAACTTCCCGGGGTGAAGAAACCCTTTTTGAGAACTCAGAGTGAGTAAATTGGCCATTTTCATGCACTTTTAACCATTCCATAAATCTTGTGTTTTGGGCCCCTGGAAGCATGAAAATCACTTTAAACATGCTAATTTTAGCTCTAACACTGAGGATCCACCTACAAATGTGAACTGACGTTCAAAAATAAAACATTTGAAAACGGACCATTTTCCACATTTCTGAAGCATGACGTAATGGGGGGGTGTTATCTCTTTTGTCGAAAATCAGCCGTTTTTGCTCGAACATTAAATGCCTCCAAATGGTATTTAATTAACTTCCCGAGCCCCTGGAAGCATGAAAATCACTTTAAACATGCTAATTTTAGCTCTAACACTGATGATCCACCTACAAATGTGAACTGACGTTCAAAAATAAAACATTTGAAAACGGACCATTTTCCACATTTCTGAAGCATGACGTAATGGGGGGGTGTTATCTCTTTTGTCGAAAATCAGCCGTTTTTGCTCGAACATTAAATGCCTCCAAATGGTATTTAATTAACTTGCCGGGGTGAAGAAACCCTTTTTGAGAACTCAGAGTGAGTAAATTGGCAAGTTTCATGCACTTTTAACCATTCCATAAATCTTGTGTTTTGGGCCCCAAGAAGCATGAAAATCACTTAAAACATGCTAATTTTAGCTCTAACACTGATGATCCACCTACAAATGTGAACTGACGTTCAAAAATAAAACATTTGAAAACGGACCATTTTCCACATTTCTGAAGCATGACGTAATGGGGGGGTGTTATCTCTTTTGTCGAAAATCAGCCGTTTTTGCTCGAACATTAAATGCCTCCAAATGGTATTTAATTAACTTCCCGGGGTGAAGAAACCCTTTTTGAGAACTCA